>NC_052311.1:71702122-71737725 GCF_016432855.1 Salvelinus namaycush | reverse complement strand
GTTACTGTTGAATAATGTTACTAAATACTGTTACTAAATACTGTTACTAAATGATGTTACTAAATAATGTTACTGTTGAATAATGTTACTAAATACTGTTACTAAATACTGTTACTAAATGATGTTACTAAATAATGTTACTGTTGAATAATGTTACTAAATACTGTTACTAAATACTGTTACTAAATGATGTTACTAAATAATGTTACTGTTAATAATGTTACTAAATACGTTACTGTTACTACTATTACTAAATGCGTTACTGTTAATACTGTTACTAAATACTGACTACTGTTACTAAATACTGTTACTAAATACTGTTACTAAATACTGTTACTAAATATGTTGTTAAATACTGTATAAAATACCGTTACTGATACTGTTTACTGATACTGTTACTAAATTACTGTTACTAAATAATGTTACTAAATACTGTTACTAAATACTGTTACTGTTAATTACTGTTACTATACTGTTACTAAATACTGTTACTGTTAAACTGTTACTAAATAATGTTACTAAATAATGTTACTAAATACTGTTACTGTTGAATTACTGTTACTAAATACTGTTACTGTTAGATACTGTTACTTAAATACTGTTACTGAATACTGTTACTGTTAATTACTGTTACTAAATAATGTTACTAAATACTGTTACTAAATACTGTTACTGCTAAATACTATTTCTAAATACTGTTACTGAATACTGTTACTGTTAATTACTGTTACTAAATAATGTTACTAAATACTGTTACTAAATACTGTTACTGCTAAATACTATTTCTAAATACTGTTACTGAATACTGTTACTGTTAATTACTGTTACTAAATAATGTTACTAAATACTGTTACTAAATACTGTTACTGCTAAATACTATTTCTAAATACTGTTACTAAAATACTGTTACTGTTAAATACTGTTGCTAAATAATGTTACTAAATACTGTTACTGTTGAATACTGTTACTAAATACTGTTACTGTTAAATACTGTTACTACATACTGTTACTAAATACTGTTACTAAATACTATTTCTAAATACTGTTACTAAATACTGTTACTGTTAAATACTGTTGCTAAATAATGTTACTAAATACTGTTACTGTTGAATACTGTTACTAAATACTGTTACTGTTAGATACTGTTACTAAATAATGTTACTGAATACTGTTACTAAATACTGTTACCAAATACTTTAAATCATGTTACTAAATAATGTTACTAAATACTGTTACTGTTAAATAATGTTACTGTTAAATACTGTTACTAAATACTGTTACGAAATAATGTTACTAAATACTGTTACTGTTAAATACTGTTACTAAATACTGTTACTAAATACTGTTACTGTTAAATACTGTTACTAAATGCTGTTACTAAATGCTGTTACTGTTATGTTAAATACTGTTACTAAATACTGTTACTAAATACTGTTAACTAAATACTGTTACTAAATACTGTTACTGTTAAATAATGTTACTAAATACTGTTACTGTTAAATACTGTTACTGTTAAATAATGTTACTAAATACTGTTACTAAATACTGTTACTAAATACTTTTACTAAATACTGTTACTAAATACTGTTACTGTTAAATAATGTTACTAAATACTGTTACTAAATACTGTTACTAAATACTTTTACTAAATAATGTTACTAAATACTGTTACTGTTAAATACTGGTACTAAATACTGTTACTGTTAAATAATGTTACTAAATACTGTTACTAAATACTGTTACTAAATACTTTTACTAAATACTGTTACTAAATACTGTTACTGTTAAATAATGTTACTAAATACTGTTACTAAATGCTGTTACTAAATACTGTTACTAAATACTGTTACTAAATACTGTTACTGTTAATTACTGTTACTAAATACTTTATGTTTGTGTCACGCCCTGATCTGTTTCACCTGTCCTTGTGCTTGTCTCCACCCCCTCCAGGTGTCTCCGATCTTCCCCACTTATCCTCTGGGTATTTATACCTGTGTTTTCTTTCTGTCTGTGCCAGTTCGTCTTGTTTGTCAAGCTTACCAGTGTTTGTCCTGTCAGCGCCTGTCTTTTCCCAACCTCTCTTTATCTCGTCCTCCTGACCCTGTACCTGACCCTGTACCTGACCCTGTACCTGCCTGACCTGACCACTCTGCCTGTCCCTGACCCTGACTTCCATCCTGTACCTTTGCTCCTACTCTGGATTATCGACCCCTGCCTGTTTTGACCTGTCGTTTGCCTAATGTGGTGGGCCTGCTACTGTCCGCTAATGTGGTGGGCCTGCTACTGGCCTGGCCTCTAATGTGGTGGGGCTACTACTGGCCTGGCCTCTAATGTGGTGGCCCTGCTACTGGCCTGGCCTCTAATGTGGTGGCCCTGCTACTGGCCTGGCCTATAATGTGGTGGCCCTGCTACTGGCCTGGTCTCTAATGTGGCGGGCCTTTTACTGGCCTCTAATGTGGCGGGCCTACTACTGGCCTCTAACGTGGTGGGCCTACTACTGGCCACTAATGTGGCGGGCCTACTACTGGTCTGGCCTCTAATGTGGCGGGCCTACTACTGACCTCTAATGTGGTGGGCCTACTACTGGCCTCTAACGTGGTGGGCCTACTACTGGTCTGGCCTCTAATGTGGTGGCCCTGCTACTGGCCTGGCCTATAATGTGGTGGCCCTGCTACTGGCCTGGTCTCTAATGTGGCGGGCCTTTTACTGTCCTCTAATGTGGCGGGCCTACTACTGGCCTCTAACGTGGTGGGCCTACTACTGGCCACTAATGTGGCGGGCCTACTACTGGTCTGGCCTCTAATGTGGCGGGCATACTACTGGTCTGGCCTCTAATGTTGCGGGCCTACTTCTGGCCTCTAATGTGGCGGGCCTACTACTGGTCTGGCCTCTAATATGGCGGGCCTACTACTGGTCTGGCCTCTAATGTGGCGGGCCTACTTCTGGCCTCTAATGTGGCGGGCCTACTACTGGTCTGGCCTCTAATGTGGCGGGCCTACTACTGGCCTCTAATCTGGCGGGCCTACTACTGGTCTGGCCTCAAATGTGGCGGGCCTACTACTGGTCTGTCCTCAAATGTGGCGGACCTACTACTGGCCTCTAATATGGGGGGCCTACTACTGTTCTGGCTCTAATATGGCGGGCCTACTACTGGACGTAACATTTCATGAAGTATGATTATGATGTTTGATATATTATTATGATGTATAATATATCAATATTATATTATTATGATGTATAATATATCAATATTATATTATTATGATGTTTGATATATCAATATTATATTATTATGTATAATATATCAATATTATATTATTATGATGTTTGATATATTATTATGATGTATAATATATCAATATTATATTATTATGATGTATAATATATCAATATTATATTATTATGATGTATAATATATCAATATTATATTATTATGATGTATAATATATCAATATTATATTATTGTTATGTATAATATATCAATATTATATTATTATGTATAATATATCAATATTATATTATTATGATGTATAATATATCAATATTGTATTATTATGATGTATAATATATCAATATTATATTATTATGATGTATGATATATCAATATGATATATGATTATGATTATGATGCATGAAGTATGATTATGATGCATGAAGTATGATTATGATGCATGCCTAATTCCGTACATCTCTCCACTCTCTAGAAATAGAAGGAAGTCATTGTATTATTCTCTATGAAATGAAGGAGAGGATAAAAGGGTTCAGAAAAGACACTGCAGTCTGACCAAAGGAATGAATGTTTGTAGTGTACGCGCCCTTAGATCCTATATCCTCAGGGTTTGACTGAGAGAACCCAAACTCTATCATAATCTGTTAGAATACTTAGACAGGGAACACAGCATTATACAATGGAGATTTGTTCACATACATTAACTGAAAGGAGAAATTGCATGTTGAACTTTTGGAAGCTCTAACCAATTCTATTTTTTTTTTAAAGCTAGGAGAGTTATATCAATTTAAATAAGGTATTCTGTGACCAATCAGTACTTAGTAGTACACCACACAATATGCAGGATACGGCCTAGATGAGACGATCTAATATTCCTCAAACACACTGAAATATATAGACAAGTGATTATCTGAACTGTTCTCTACACTGAGCACCTTATTGGTGCGACCTTATTGGTAAATAGGCTTTTCCAGTACCACAAGTAGCATCAAACACATATCTTGGGACTACGGATGGTTGTGGGGTCCCCATGGGTATAGACAGAGAGAGAGGGTAAGAGAGTGAGAGAGAGAGACACAGAGACAGAGAGAGAGGCCGAAAAAGATAGTAAATGTTCGAGAGAGAGAGAAAGAGAGACAGACAGAGAGAGACAGACAGAGAGAGCAAGCGCGAGAGAGAGAGCAAGAGAGACAGACAGAGAGAGACAGACAGAGAGAGCAAGCGCGAGAGAGAGAGCAAGAGAGACAGACAGAGAGAGACAGACAGAGTGAGCAAGCGCGAGAGAGAGAGCAAGAGAGACAGACAGAGAGAGACAGACAGAGAGAGCAAGCGCGAGAGAGAGAGCAAGAGAGACAGACAGAGAGAGACAGACAGAGAGAGCAAGCGCGAGAGAGAGAGCAAGAGAGACACAGAGAGCGACAGACAGACAGACAGACAGACAGACAGACAGACAGACAGACAGACAGACAGACAGACAGACAGACAGAGACAGAGACAGAGACACAGACAGACAGACAGACAGACAGACAGACACACAGACAGACACAGACAGACAGACAGACAGACAGACAGACAGACAGACAGACAGACAGACAGACAGACAGACAGACAGACAGACAGACAGACAGACAGACAGACAGACAGACAGACGGTCAGTGGTTGAAAGGTAATTCATTGCCACAGAGAAGAGGGGTTCTGGTTGTGCTGTTCTACTCCCCAGCTGTAACGAGGCTGAGATTAAAACCAGCACAACCTGACATGAGGAAAACGCATTACTGGCAAGACAAACTGCGTCTCAAATGGAACCCTATTTCCTACATTGTGCACTACTTTTGACCATAACCTTATGGACCCGTGTCAAAAGTAGTGCACTACAAAGGGAATAGGGTGCCATTTAGGATGCAAACCCTCGACTTTTCACAGAGAATGATCTCATTACTAAAACATACTGCCCAAAGACAGACCAGGAGGTTTGTGTTGGATTGTGTTTAAAGGAAAAATATATCAAAATGGGACAGTTACAGGATTTAATTTTGGAATCTTTTATTCATATTTTGTCTCTCAGAAATACAAGTATGTGATATGTAAAGACTGAAACAGACTCTGATATGTTGTAGATTAAACTACTACTTGTCACGGCCGTTAACAGAAGAGGACCAAGGTGCAGCGTGGGGAGCGTACATTTTCTCTTTATTTGAGAAAAAAGACGCCGAACAAAACAACAAACACGACAAAAACAAACCGTGAAGCTCAAAGGCTATGTGCCCTAAACAAAAGTCAACTTCCCACAAACACAGGTGGGAAAAAGGGCAGCCTAAGTATGGTTCTCAATCAGAGACAACGATAGACAGCTGCCTCTGATTGAGAACCACACCCGGCCAAAACACAAAGACATAGAAAACATAGAAATAAAGAAACTAGAATGCCCACCCTAGTCACACCCTGGCCTAACCAACATAGAGAATAAAAGCCTCTATGGCCAGGGCGTGACACTTACTGTACATTAGAGACAGTGTTGTGAACGTGTTGTATGATTGGGAACATTGTACACTACCGTTCAAAAGTTTTAGGGGTCACTTAGAAATGTCCTTGTTTTTGAAAGAAAAGCACTTTTTTTGTCCATTTAAAATAACATAAAATGTATCCGAAATACAGTGTAGACATTGGTATTGTTGTAAATGACTATTGCAGCTGGAAACAGGCTGATTTTTTAAAATGGAATATCTACATAGGTGTACAGAGACACATTATCAGCAACCATCACTCCCGTGTTCCAATGGCACGTTGTGTTAGCTAATCCAAGTTTATAATTTTAAAAGGCTAATTGATCATTAGAAAACACTTTTGCAATTATGTTAGCATGGCTGAAAACTGTTGTCCTGATTAAAGAATCCATAAAACTGGCCTTCTTTAGATTACTTGAGTATCTGGAGCATCAGCATTTGTGGGTTTGATTACAGGCTCAAAATGGCCCGAAACAAAGAACTTTCTTCTGAAACTCGTCAGTCTATTCTTGTTCTCAGAAATGAAGGCTATTCCATGCAAGAAATTGCTGTTCTATGAGCCAATCAATAATTTTTTAAGTGTTGTTTCCCTCGTGCACATAGGTATGCAGTTAGATGTTGTATTCTGGGAGCTGGGCCCTTCCGGAAGGGCCCCAAAACTAGCCCATAATTCACTGTCATGGTGAACAAGTGCCGATCCCGTATAGAACAAGCATGATAGATGAATGATGCTAATCTCTGCTGGAGCGGCCGGCTCTTCCATGCAGCTCAGTGTACCCTATAGAGCCATAGATGGCCTAAAGGGTACGTACGAGAGATTCATTAAATAGCTAGCTTAGCCTGGTCCCAGATATGTTGAGGCTGCACAGTCAATTCCTGCTACAGAGTCAACTCCAAACACCTTGGTCCTTACATTCCCTCTATAAACACCTTGGTCCTTACATTCCCTCTATAAACACCTTGGTCCCTACATTCCCTCTATAAACATCTTGGTCCTTACATTCCCTCTATAAACACCTTGGTCCTTACATTCCCTCTATAAACACCTTGGTCCCTACATTCCCTCTATAAACACCTTGGTCCTTACATTCCCTCTATAAACACCTTGGTCCTTACATTCCCTCTATAAACACCTTGGTCCCTACATTCCCTCTATAAACACCTTGGTCCTTACATTCCCTCTATAAACACCTTGGTCCTTACATTCCCTCTATAAACACCTTGGTCCCTACATTCCCTCTATAAACACCTTGGTCCTTACATTCCCTCTATAAACACCTTGGTCCTTACATTCCCTCTATAAACACCTTGGTCCCTACATTCCCTCTATAAACACCTTGGTCCTTACATTCCCTCTATAAACACCTTGGTCCTTACATTCCCTCTATAAACACCTTGGTCCTTACATTCCCTCTATAAACACCTTGGTCCCTACATTCCCTCTATAAACACCTTGGTCCTTACATTCCCTCTATAAACACCTTGGTCCTTACATTCCCTCTATAAACACCTTGGTCCCTACATTCCCTCTATAAACACCTTGGTCCTTACATTCCCTCTATAAACACCTTGGTCCTTACATTCCCTCTATAAACACCTTGGTCCTTACATTCCCTCTATAAACACCTTGGTCCTTACATTCCCTCTATAAACACCTTGGTCCTTACATTCCCTCTATAAACACCTTGGTCCTTACATTCCCTCTATAAACACCTTGGTCCTTACATTCCCTCTATAAACACCTTGGTCCTTACATTCCCCCTATAAACACCTTGGTCCTTACATTCCCTCTATAAACACCTTGGTCCTTACATTCCCTCTATAAACACCTTGGTCCTTACATTCCCTCTATAAACACCTTGGTCACTACATTCCCTCTATAAACACCTTGGTCCTTACATTCCCTCTATAAACACCTTGGTCCTTACATTCCTTTAATAAACACCTTGGTCCTTACATTCCCTCTATAAACACCTTGGTCCTTATATTCCCTATATAAACACCTTGGTCCTTGCATTCCCTCTATAAACACCTTGGTCCTTACATTCCCTCTATAAACACCTTGGTTCTTACATTCCCTCTATAAACACCTTGGTCCTTACATTCCCTCTATAAACACCTTGGTCCTTACATTCCCTCTATAAACACCTTGGTCCTTACATTCCCTCTATAAACACCTTGGTCCTTATATTCCCTCTATAAACACCTTGGTCCTTACATTCCCTCTATAAACACCTTGGTCCTTACATTCCCTCTATAAACACCTTGGTCCTTATATTCCCTCTATAAACACCTTGGTCCTTACATTCCCTCTATAAACACCTTGGTCCTTACATTCCCTCTATAAACACCTTGGTCCTTACATTCCCTCTATAAACACCTTGGTCCTTACATTCCCTCTATAAACACCTTGGTCCTTACATTCCCTCTATAAACACCTTGGTCCCTACATTCCTTTAATAAACACCTTGGTCCCTACATTCCCTCTATAAACACCTTGGTCTCTACATTCCCTCTATAAACACCTTGGTCCTTACATTCCTTTAATAAACACCTATCATGGACTAAGACATAATGTAGATATACAGCGCCTTGCCAAAGTATTCATCCCCTTGGCGACTTTTTAATCAGAGAGGCAACAAAGAGACCAAAGATAACCCTGAAGGAGCTGCAAAGCTCCACAGCGGAGATTGGAGTATCTGTCCATAGGACCACTTTAAGCAGTACACTCCACAGAGCTGGGCTTTACGGAAGAGTGGCCAGAAAAAAAACATTGCTTATAGGAAAAAAATAAGCAGGCGTGTGGGAGACTCCCCAAACATATGGAAGAAAGTACACTGGTCAGATGAGACTAAACTGTAGCTTTATAGCCATCAAGGAAACACTATGTCTGGCGCAAACCCAACACCTCTCATCCCCCAGAGAACACCATCCCTTCAATTCTGACCAGTTTCCCAGTCCCTGCCGAGGAAAAACATCCCCACAGCATGTTTTTCATTGGCAGGGACTGGGAAACTGGTCAGAATTGAAAGAATGATGGATGGCGCTAAATACAGGGAAATTCTTGAGGGAAACCTGTTTCAGTCTTCCAGATATTTAAGACTGGGACGGAGGATCACCTTCCAACAGGACAATGACCCTAAGCATACAGCTAAAGCAACACTCGAGTGGTTTAAGGGGAAACATTTAAATGTCTTGGAATGGCCTAGTCAAAGCCCAGACCTCAATCCAATTGAGAATCTGTGGTATGACTTAACGTTTGCTGTATACCAGCGGAACCCATCCAACTTGAAGGAGCTGGAGCAGTTTTGCCTTGAAGAATGGGCAAAAATCCCAGTGGCTAGATGTGCCAAGCTTATAGAGACATACCCCAAGAGACTTGCAGCTGTAATTGCTGCAAAAAGTGGCTCTACAAAGTATTTACTTTGGGTGGTGAATAGTTATGCCAGCTCAAGTTTTCAGTTTTTTTGTCTTATTTCTTGTTTGTTTCACAATAAAACATATTTTGCATCTTCAAAGTTCTAGGCATGTTGTGTAAATCAAATGATACAACCCCCCAAAATCTATTTCAATTCCAGGTTGTAAGGCAACAAAATAGGAAACATGCCAAGGGGGTGAATACTTTCACAAACCATTGTATGACCTTATTGTATTTCCTGATCGCTAACAGTTCCTCAGATTACTACGGCGATAGTTCCTCAGATTACTACAATGATAGTTCCTCAGATTACTACGATGATAGTTCCTCAGATTACTACAGTGATAGTTCCTCAGATTACTACAGTGATAGTTCCTCAGATTACTACAGTGATAGTTCCTCAGATAACTACAGTGATAGTTTGTCAGATTACGCTGAGGTAGGCGCAATCCCAATATAAGTATATTTAGGCTGTCATCTGTACCAACCAACACTATACCCTCCTGATGTTTAGGCTGTCATCTGTACCAACCAACCCTTATATACCCTCCTGATGTTTAGGCTGTCATCTGTACCAACCAACCCTATACCCTCCTGATGTTTAGGCTGTCATCTGTACCAGCCAACCCTATACCCTCCTGATGTTTAGGCTGTCATCTGTACCAACCAACCCTTATATACCCTCCTGATGTTTAGGCTGTCATCTGTACCAGCCAACCCTATACCCTCCTGATGTTTAGGCTGTCATCTGTACCAACCAACCCTATACCCTCCTGATGTTTAGGCTGTCATCTGTACCAGCCAACCCTTATATACCCTCCTGATGTTTAGGCTGTCATCTGTACCAACCAACCCTATACCCTCCTGATGTTTAGGCTGTCATCTGTACCAGCCAACCCTTATATACCCTCCTGATGTTTAGGCTGTCATCTGTACCAACCAACACTATACCCTCCTGATGTTTAGGCTGTCATCTGTACCAGCCAACCCTATACCCTCCTGATGTTTAGGCTGTCATCTGTACCAGCCAACCCTTATATACCCTCCTGATGTTTAGGCTGTCATCTGTACCAACCAACCCTTATATACCCTCCTGATGTTTAGGCTGTCATCTGTACCAACCAACCCTATACCCTCCTGATGTGTAGGCTGTCATCTGTACCAGCCAACCCTTATATACCCTCCTGATGTTTAGGCTGTCATCTGTACCAGCCAACCCTTATGTACCCTCCTGATGTTTAGGCTGTCATCTGTACCAGCCAACCCTTATATACCCTCCTGATGTGTAGGCTGTCATCTGTACCAACCAACCCTATACCCTCCTGATGTTTAGGCTGTCATCTGTACCAGCCAACCCTTATATACCCTCCTGATGTGTAGGCTGTCATCTGTACCAGCCAACACTATACCCTCCTGATGTTTAGGCTGTCATCTGTACCAGCCAACCCTTATATACCCTCCTGATGTGTAGGCTGTCATCTGTACCAGCCAACACTATACCCTCCTGATGTTTAGGCTGTCATCTGTACCAGCCAACCCTATACCCTCCTGATGTTTAGGCTGTCATCTGTACCAGCCAACCCTTATATACCCTCCTGATGTGTAGGCTGTCATCTGTACCAGCCAACCCTTATATACCCTCCTGATGTTTAGGCTGTCATCTGTACCAGCCAACCCTTATATACCCTCCTGATGTTTAGGCTGTCATCTGTACCAACCAACCCTTATATACCCTCCTGATGTGTAGGCTGTCATCTGTACCAACCAACCCTTATATACCCTCCTGATGTTTAGGCTGTCATCTGTACCAGCCAACCCTTATATACCCTCCTGATGTTTAGGCTGTCATCTGTACCAACCAACCCTTATATACCCTCCTGATGTTTAGGCTGTCATCTGTAGCAGCCAACCCTATACCCTCCTGATGTTTAGGATGTCATCTGTACCAGCCAACCCTTATATACCCTCCTGATGTGTAGGCTGTCATCTGTACCAGCCAACCCTATACCCTCCTGATGTTTAGGCTGTCATCTGTACCAGCCAACCCTTATATACCCTCCTGATGTTTAGGCTGTCATCTGTACCAGCCAACCCTTATATACCCTCCTGATGTTTAGGCTGTCATCTGTACCAGCCAACCCTATACCCTCCTGATGTTTAGGCTGTCATCTGTACCAGCCAACCCTTATATACCCTCCTGATGTTTAGGCTGTCATCTGTACCAGCCAACCCTATACCCTCCTGATGTGTAGGCTGTCATCTGTACCAGCCAACCCTATACCCCCTGCAGTAAATGCCCTGATGTATTGTGACGCCACACTTCACTGCTACCAAGGTTTTACATTTTCCCACAAAACACACGGCGAAAGGTGGAGGATTGGCAATAATGTAAAACCTCGTCTAATCCACTGGGGAAATACAGGACTGTTTTCCAGCCAGCATTATGACAGAATGTTAGTCGAGATAGAATAGGGAAATAAAATCTTCATTCCTTATTAATACTACATCCACAGGCTACTCCGTAATAATATAGGCTTCTCCATGCAAGTCAAATAACAGGTATGTACAGCGTGTTTTCACAGTGCTTTATTGAAATGAATAGAGATTGTTTCCCTCGCTGTGTATTTAGACGGACATTTCCTCTCTCGCTCTCTCTCTCTCTCTCGCTAGATAGCTACAACACATAGTCTATATTTCTCTCTTTCTCTGCCCCTCTCCCCTCTGTCCAACTCTCTCTCTCGCTAGATAGCTACAACACATCGTCTATATTTCTCTCTTTCTCTGCCCCTCTCCCCTCTGTCCAACTCTCTCCCGTTTCTCCATCCGTCTCCATCCGTCTCCCAGGTATCCACAGGCGTGTTATTATGTCCAGACATACACCACAGAAAATGACTTAGATCTGGCTCCGCTCCACTGTGTGAATAAGTGAGAGCTGCTGTTGTGACTTCCTGGGACCTGCTTCAGGCCAGGACAGCGTCCAATGGACGACTCAATGAAATATTGCAATAGTCCGTACCACATAACCCAATGTATTTCCTAATTTCTGCAATACATTTGGTGCCAATATGTGAATTACATCAGCAGAAATACTGTACTACAAATGTATGCAAAAGATACAGTATGTCTTCATGTTCTTCCATTTTGCTGTAACGAGCATGTATTATCCCTGTAACTAGTGTGTATTATCCCTGTAACTAGCATGTATTATCCCTGTAACTAGCATGTATTATCCCTGTAACTAGCATGTATTATCCCTGTAACTAGCATGTATTATCCCTGTAACTAGCGTGTATTATCCCTGTAACTAGCGTGTATTATCCCTGTAACTAGCATGTATTATCCCTGTAACTAGCATGTATATCCCTGTAACTAGCGTGTATTATCCCTGTAACTAGCGTGTATTATCCCTGTAACTAGCGTGTATTATCCCTGTAACTAGCATGTATTATCCCTGTAACTAGCATGTATTATCCCTGTAACTATCATGCATTATCCCTGTAACTAGCGTGTATTATCCCTGTAACTAGCGTGTATTATCCCTGTAACTAGCGTGTATTATCCCTGTAACTAGCATGTATATCCCTGTAACTAGTGTGTATTATCCCTGTAACTAGCGTGTATTATCCCTGTAACTAGCGTGTATATCCCTGTAACTAGCGTGTATATCCCTGTAACTAGCGTGTATATCCCTGTAACTAGCGTGTATTATCCCTGTAACTAGCGTGTATATCCCTGTAACTAGCGTGTATATCCCTGTAACTAGCGTGTATTATCCCTGTAACTAGCGTGTATTATCCCTGTAACTAGCGTGTATTATCCCTGTAACTAGCGTGTATTATCCCTGTAACTAGCGTGTATTATCCCTGTAACTAGCGTGTATTATCCCTGTAACTAGCGTGTATTATCCCTGTAACTAGCGTGTATTATCCCTGTAACTAGCGTGTATTATCCCTGTAACTAGCGTGTATTATCCCTGTAACTAGCGTGTATTATCCCTGTAACTAGCATGTATTATCCCTGCAACTAGCGTGTGTTATCCATGTAACTAGCATGCGTTATCCCTGTAACTAGCGTGTGTTATCCCTGTAACTAGCGTGTGTTATCCCTGTAACTAGCGTGTATTATCCCTGTAACTAGCGTGTATTATCCCTGTAACTAGCATGTATTATCCCTGTAACTAGCGTGTATTATCCCTGTAACTAGCGTGTATTATCCCTGTAACTAGCATGTATTATCCCTGTAACTAGCGTGTGTTATCCATGTAACTAGCATGCGTTATCCCTGTAACTAGCATGTGTTATCCCTGTAACTAGCATGTGTTATCCCTGTAACTAGCATGTGTTATCCCTGTAACTAGCATGTATTATCCCTGTAACTAGCGTGTATTATCGATGTAACTAGCATGTAACTAGCATGTATTATCCCTGTAACTAGCGTGTATTATCGATGTAACTAGCATGTATTATCCTTGTAACTAGCGTGTGTTATCCATGTAACTAGCGTGTGTTATCCATGTAACTAGCATGCGTTATCCCTGTAACTAGCATGTGTTATCCCTGTAACTAGCGTGTATTATCGATGTAACTAGCATGTAACTAGCAGGTATTATCCCTGTAACTAGCATGTATTATCCCTGTAACTAGCATGTATTATCCCTGTAACTAGCATGTATTATCCCTGTAACTAGTATGTATTATCCATGTAACTAGCATGTATTATCCCTGTAACTAGCATGTATTATCCCTGTAACTAGCATGTAACTAGCATGTATTATCCCTGTAACTAGTATGTATTATCCATGTAACTAGCATGTATTATCCCTGTAACTAGCATGTATTATCCCTGTAACTAGCGTGCATTATCCCTGTAACTAGCATGTAACATCCATGTAACTAACATGTGTTATCCCTGTAACTAGCATGTGTTATCCCTGTAACTAGCATGTAACATCCATGTAACTAACTAGCATGTATATCCCTGTAACTAGCATGTGTTATCCATGTTGCCACATGGAACCCCGGTGTAGTAGAGATCTCAGAGACAACTAGCATGTGTTATCCATGTTGCCACATGGAACCCCGGTGTAGTAGAGATCTCAGAGACAACTAGCATGTGTTATCCATGTTGCCACATGGAACCCCGGTGTAGTAGAGATCTCAGAGACAACTAGCATGTGTTATCCCTGTAACTAACTAGCATGTATATCCCTGTAACTAGCATGTGTTATCCATGTTGCCACATGGAACCCCGGTGTAGTAGAGATCTCAGAGACAACTAGCATGTGTTATCCATGTTGCCACATGGAACCCCGGTGTAGTAGAGATCTCAGAGACAAGCAGTACTGCTGGCAGATCAATAGATGAAACGTAGCCTGGTTAGTTGGAGCTAATGAACTCATAAAGAGCTGGAAGTGGCATCAAATATTCATTATGCTCCTACTGTCCTCTTCCTCCTCCTCCTCCTCCTCACCATCCTGACCTTTCTACTGTTCTCATGCCACTCCTCCTCCTCCTCATCCTCCTCCTCAGCTGTCTGTCTCATCACCAGAAGTAGAAAATACTGCATTGTTACCTATGTGTTTATAAACCTAAACAGAACAATTTATTCTCAACATTCCAATGGTGTAAAATCAATTGAGTAAGATGATCTTAAATACATAATTATCTCGGTAATGGAGCCTTGTGTATGTTGATTATTATTGACCACTGGCTTGAGGTATCGGTGATTTGTGACGCTCCGTCTTCTACGACGCCATGAGCCGTGCCGTAAGCCAGGAAGCGGGTTGCTCAAAAAAGCAATATAAATCAGAAATGTGTAGTTTTCTCCTGCACTCGCCTGTAAGATAACATTTGTCCAGTGAAAGCCCTCTAGCTCTCCGTCTCAAACTTCATTTACATTTTGACTCTTGGCAAGCTAGCGGGTTAGCGCCCGTCTCCAGCTCTGCGGGGATTAGTGAAGCACCTGTAGATTGGGCAAGAGACCAAAACAGAGTCCCAAATGGTACACCTTTCCCTACATAGTACACTTCTTTTTGGTCAGAAGTAGTGCACTGAATAGGTAACAGGGTGCCATTTGAGACTCATTCCCGAGTTCTCTCTCTGACCTGGTCGCCTCTGGAAGTAGCTCCCATCCTGAAAGTGTTTGCCTGCAAAAACCCCTATTCCTCCACCATCTGAGCAGCTGCTCTTCTCAAACCAAGCTGTCAAGGTGCAGAAGGCTTCATAAATATATATTACATCAAATCACCACATATATTAAAATAGGGAGTTATCTCTTCTGGCCCTGATGTGATCCCACCGGAGCGCTCTCCTCTCTCTCTCTCTCTCATTCCCTCGCTTTCCTCTCTCTGTTCTCTCTCTTCCCCTCCATCTGTCTCGGTCTCTCTCTCTCTCTCCCTCTCTGTCTTCCCCTCCATCTCTCTCTCTCTCTCTGTCTGTCTCCCTCTCCCTCTCTGTCTTCCCCTCCATCTGTCTCGGTCTCTCTCTCTCTCTCTGTCTCTCTCTCCCTCTCTGTCTTCCCCTCCATCTCTCTCGGTCTCTGTCTCTCTCTCTGTCTCCCTCTCCCTCTCTGTCTTCCCCTCCATCTGTCTCGGTCTCTCTCTCTCTCTCTCTGTCTCCCTCTCTGTCTTCCCCTCCATCTGTCTCGGTCTCTCTCTCTCTCTCTGTCTCTCTCTCTCTCTCTCTCTTCCCCTCCGTCTCTCTATGTCCTCTCTCGCTCTTATTCCCTCTCTCTCCTATGTCCTTTCTCTCTCTTATTCTCTCTCCTCTCACTTTCTCGTTCTCGCTCCCTCTCTCTAGGCAACAACACCACATTGGCCTAGCAATATAGACAGAGGACAACAGAGGAGAACAGGTTTCATTTCATTGTGAACTGCCATTTCAATTACTTTGGTCCTCGTAGCTCCTGTTGTAGAGTCCACCTCCTGACCTCCTGGGACTCGGTTGTTGTCAGACATCTGGGGGCTCCACATCACTACATGTAGATTGGACTGAATGTATTCCCTCCATACAGGGGAGTGATTTGTCATTGGACAGTGTGGTCCAAACAGCAGGAGACAGGACAGTGTTACAGTAGTAGGTGGTACATCCTGGTGATATTGGTCATAAAGGAAGCTGCTGGTGTATATTGTTGGGAAAGGGACTGGTAGTAGACAGCTACTCTGTTATAGGGCCTGGTAGTAGACAGCTACTCTGTTATAGGGACCGGTAGTAGACAGCTACTCTGTTATAGGGCCTGGTAGTAGACAGCTACTCTGTTATAGGGCCTGGTAGTAGACAGCTACTCTGTTATAGGGACTGGTAGTAGACAGCTACTCTGTTATAGGGACCGGTAGTAGACAGCTACTCTGTTATAGGGACTGGCTTATCTAGCCTAGCTTATGGTTTGAGAGGTCATCTGATTCCTAATGGCTGTGTGTGTTTGGGAAGCCATCTTAATGGTAGTGGCTGTGTGTGTTTGGGAAGCCATCTTAATGGTAGTGGCTGTGTGTGTTTGGGAAGCCATCTTAATGGTAGTGGCTGTGTGTGTTTGGGAAGCCATCTTAATGGTAGTGGCTGTGTGTGTTTGGGAAGCCATCTTAATGGTAGTGGCTGTGTGTGTTTGGGAAGCCATCTTAATGGTAGTGGTGGCTGTGTGTGTTTGGGAAGCCATCTTAATGGTAGTGGCTGTGTGTGGACTGCTGATAGGCAACCTCTAGAGCCTGGGGGTCAGAGGCTGCCTATCAGTGGACCACCCAGGATGGAGGATCTGACAGCTGTCAGTGGACCACCCAGGATGGAGAACCTGATAGTGGACCACCCAGGATGGAGGATCTGGTAGCTGATAGTGGACCACCCAGGATGGAAGATCTGATAGTGGACCACTCAGGATGGAGGTTCTGATAGTGGACCACCCAGGATGGAGGATCTGATAGTGGACCACCCAGGATGGAGGATCTGATAGTGGACCACCCAGAATGGAGGATCTGATAGTGGACCACCCAGGATGGAGGATTTGATAGTGGACCAACCAGGATGGAGGACCTGACAGCATTGTCTACTGTGTACATCATGGGAGCATTCCAAATGGCACCCTATTCCCTACATAGTGCACTACTTTAGACCAGGGTCCTATTCCCTATATAGTGCACTACTTTAGACCAGGGTCCTATTCCTTATATAGTGCACTACTTTAGACCAGGGTCCTATTCCCTACATAGTGCACTATTTTAGACCAGGGTCCGTGTAGTGTACTACAGGATCTTTGGAATGTATTCAGACCCTTGATTTTTTCCCCACATTTTATTACGTTAGTTTTTTTTTTTTTTAAATCTCAGCAAAACCACATAATGACAAAGCAAAAACAGGTTTGTATTTGTTGTGAGCAAATGTCTTAAATGAAAAAACAGAAATACCTTATTTACATAAGTATTCAGACCCTCATCCAAGAGACTCGACATTGGTGCATCCTGTTTCCATTGATCATCCTTGAGATGTTTCTACAACTTGATTGGAGTACACCTGAGGTAAATTCAATGGATTTGACGTGATTTGGAAAGCCACACCCCTGTCTATATAAGGTTCCACAGTTGACAGTGCACGTCAGAGCAAAAACCAAGCCATGAGGTCGAAGGAATTGTCCGTAAAGCTCCGGGACAGGATTGTGTCGAGACACAGATCTGAGGAAGGGTACAAAAAATATCTGCAGCATTGAAGGTCTGGAAGAACACAGTGACGTCCAACATTCTTCAATGGCAGAAGTTTGGAACCACAAAGAGCTGTCCGCCTGGCCAAACTGAGCAGTTGGGGGAGAAGGGCCTTGGTCAGCGAGATTATATCATTATATATATTTTTTTGTGTGTGTTTTTCATTTAACTAGGCAAGTCAGTTAAGAACAAATTATTTTTTCCATTGACAGCCTACAGTCAGCTAACTACCTTATTCAGGGGTAGAACAACAGATTTTTACCTTGTCAGCTTGGGGATTTGATCCAGCAACCTTTTGGTTCCTGGCCCAACGCTCTAACCACTAGGCTACCTGCCACCCCAGGTAGCCTATGACCAAGAACCCAATGGTCACTCTGACAGAGCTCTAGAGTTCCTCTGTGTAGAGGGGAGAACCTTCCAGAAGGACAAACATCTCTGCAGAACTCCACCAACCAATGTTGTTATGACGCAACAAGCAGCCTCGTCTCAGAGAAAGACGTATAACACTATATGTCCTCCAAGATGTATGATAAGTTATATCATCTAATTCGTATGTTATTGTACGACCACTATTACATTCATTATGTAACCAAACCTAATGTAATACACTGTACCATAGTAAATTGAGAGAAACAGATATACATACCAGATCCTACTAATTGCCCTGAGGCCTGGTTGGAATTTCAGCCTGACCTTTAGCTTCCTAAGCTAAAAAATGTCACATTTATAACCGTCATTTATCATAGTCGCTCACCTTCAAATTCTACTCCCACAAAAGACAGATCAGAAAGACAGTAATTTATGTTCGCCATAAAAAAAATCCACATTTTAATGTTAGTCTCTGTGAGATTTAATGGGATACTTCACACAGCTCTCAGCATATTACAATGGGATCATTTCATTTTTTGGGGTGACGGTGACTTGTTTGACATATTGTACATGTGGTCGTGACATATTTGACGTGGTACTGTGTGAAGTCTTCAGATTCCCACTAATAAGATGTGGTACAGAGGGAGACCATTAAGTCAGACCCAGGTAGGGTGCACCCTATTCCCTATGTAAGACCCTATAAGTCAGACCCAGGTAGGGTGCACCCTATTCCCTATGTAGGGCCCTATAAGTCAGACCCAGGTAGGGTGCACCCTATTCCCTATGTAGGGCCCTATAAGTCAGACCCAAGAAGGGTGCACCCTATTCCCTATGTAGGGCCCTATAAGTCAGATCCAGGTAGGGTGCACCCTATTTCCTATGTAGGGCCCTATAAGTCAGATCCAGGTTGGGTGCACCCTATTCCCTATGTAGGGCCCTATAAGTCAGACCCAGGTAGGGTGCACCCTATTCCCTATGTAGGGCCCTATAAGTCAGACCCAGGTAGGGTGCACCCTATTCCCTATGTAGGGCCCTATAAGTCAGACACAGGTAGGGTGCACCCTATTCCCTATGTAGGGCCCTATAAGTCAGACCCAGGTAGGGTGCACCCTATTCCCTATGTAGGGCCCTATAAGTAAGATCCAGGAAGGGTGCACCCTATCCCCTATGTAGGGCCCTATAAGTCAGACCCAAGAAGGGTGCACCCTATCCCCTATGTAGGGCCCTATAAGTCAGACCCAAGAAGGGTGCACCCTATTCCCTATGTAGGGCCCTATAAGTCAGACCCAAGAAGGGTGCACCCTATCCCCTATGTAGGGCCCTATAAGTAAGATCCAGGAAGGGTGCACCCTATCCCCTATGTAGGGCCCTATAAGTCAGACCCAAGAAGGGTGCACTCTATCCCCTATGTAGGGCCCTATAAGTCAGACCCAAGTAGGGTGCACCCTATTCCCTATGTAGTGTCATATGGGCCTTGGTCAAAAGTACATTTAACATTTAGGTCATTTAGCAGACACTCTTATCCAGAGCAACTTACAGGAGCAATTAGGGTTAAGCGCCTTGCTCAAGGGCACAGACATTTTGTTTTTCTTCACCTAGTTGGCTCAGGGATTCAAACCAGCGCCCTTTCGGTAACCCTCTTAACCGCCTGGCTACCTGCACTATATAGGGGAAAGGGTGCCATTTGGGACTTAAGCCCAGATATGATGTCTTGATGTAGTTGTAGTGTCTTTCGTATCATTAAAATGTGAAGACTGTTATTTTATCAAATCAATTCTCTAATTATCATTACGTAATTACTAATCATGTAAATTTAATTAGCGAGGAAGTCGGGGGCACCACGGAAAATGTTCAGATTACAAAGTTATAATTTTCCGAATATAACTCTTTAGATATTTTCATATCTGATCAATTAGTCTTCTATTAATTCATTATTATGATTACCTTCGTCAGTCTCATCTGAACGTCGTAAATTGTTGGTTATCTGCACGAACCCGGCCTAAACCATGAATCATCCGTACACCAACTGGCCTAATCATTTATTTACTAACTAACTAAATAATCACAGTAATGCACAAACAAACAGTAGATATTGGTTACTAACAATGATCCCCTAAGATCCCCTAGTGGGCAAAACCGATATGACAGCTTGGTAGACAAAGGAAAGGGGGTGTGGACCAATAAAGGAGCGGGAAAGACTAAATGTATCACTACACACAGTGGATAATTATATTAATTGAAATGCTAATCCTTTGCACATGACCTCTCGCTCATTCGGGAATAATTGCAATCAATATATTTACGCTCGTATGTCGTTGTCTTCTCTGTTGGTATCGTCGGTCCGTCTGCTGGAGAGTCAGTTCATCATCAGAGAGTCTCTGGTTACTTCCCCAGAAGTCACACTGTCTTTCATGGTTGTAGCTCTACTGGTGGCTCCTGATAGTGTCTGTTGTAATGGATACGTCAGGCATCCATTGTTCTTAGAATAGATGTTTTGTCGGTATTTGCATCCTAGGTTTACATCATTTCTAGCTGCAGTCTAGTAATTAGTATCTAAGATTTGCTCTTATTCGGTAGGGATCAATAATCTCAGAGTTTAATCATTTCCAGCCCTGTAGCCAATACTCCAGCCCTGTAGCCAATACTCAACAACCATTGCAACCTTAGCAAACATCGAGGTTTGCGTGGTCTAATGTGAATTTGTTTTATTCGTAACAATAGAAACAATAGAAACTCCAGATCATGTCTGCGCTCAAGTGGTCATGGCCACTGACTAGTTTAACTTGACAGGGAATACAATTCTCAAGTTAAACATCACATCATTTCACAAATAGTTTCATCTTTACTCATACATTTTATACAAGAAATAGATGCAAACGCCATAATTGAGAAATGTACACATTCAGATATATAGTTGTGTGTGTTTCCTGTCCTCCATAAGGTCACCAAATGAAACACACTCGTCATACCCATCCCTTAAGTGTCCACGGACCCTTCCCACATTCTCAAAAGTGGACATATTGTTTAATTCTCCCATTTTGGGGATTTAGGAGTTCGGCCAAGTGAAATCCTTTGTTGACTCTGTGGTCTCTCTCTCTGCATGACCAGGGTTAGAGAGTCTCCACCAGGAATTTATGGCTTGAGATAACAGAACGTGGGTGTAGGAGAGAGAGCGAGAGAGAGAGCGAGAGCGAGAGCGAGAGCGAGAGCGAGAGCGAGAGCGAGAGCGAGAGCGAGAGCGAGAGCGAGAGCGAGAGCGAGAGCGAGAGCGAGAGAGAGGGAAGCCACGATTTACACCCAGATAGGGCCACGTCATGACAGTAGCTTTTGGCATGAAATGTTTTCTAAGTGTCTGTTGAACCACAACAGCCGGACACAGGGAGATGAGAGGAATCCATATCAGAACACTAGGGATCTCCATGCAATAACAACCTGAGAAAGACCAGAGACAATACCTGAACGGATCAGTGGGACATTACATCACATCGTTAAGAGGATATATGGACTTGAGAGGGTGATGTAAGGGGCTGCGTCCTAAATGGCAACCTGTTTCCTACGTTGAGCACTACTTTAGACCAGAGGCTCTTGGGCAAACATGGATAGGGATTAGGGTGCCATTTGGGACTCACATTGGACTTGAGAGGATGATGTATGGTGATGTAGAGCCCACCCTCAGGGGAGATCCATCTTGTCAACAGACCATGGGACTCACGATGGTAGGGAATCAAAATCGAATCACATTTTATTAGTCACATGTGCCGAATACAACAGTGAAATGCTTATTTACGAGCCCCTAACCAACAATGCAGTTTAAAAAAAATAAATAATAATAATAAATAAAAGTAACAAGCAATTAAAGAGGGAATCCTATCAAACCACAACACTCTGGTTGTAATTAAGGACATGATGAAAAGACAGAATGTGGACATGAAGGAAAAATGAATTGTGTCTAATTGATTTGTAATTTTTCTGATCCTTTTGCATTGGGCCGTTCTAAAACAACTCCCAAAATACCTTCTCAAAATGAAAGCCTGGATTGCAATGTAAACGGCGTCTTTACAAAATGGCATTCTGTTCTTCTATATCTTAAAAGTGCACTGACTAGTACAGGTACCCCAAATAACAACATGAAGTCAGATACGGTATCCAAAATAGTAATTCCCTCGACAATGTCAAAAAGACTTCTAGAATTACACGCACTGTCACTCTCTTAGTTCCACACGTTCCTCTGAATCATCAGCAGTTATTTCACAACAAATACAACATCGGACACTTTTATCCCCCTGAACACCGTGGGTTGTTGCTGTGAGGTTAATGAGACAGTCAGTGGAATCACATACTCTTCATGAGGGATGAAATGGATGTTTTTACCAAGAAGGTCAGGAGTCAGGCTCAACAAAATGAACATAAGGGGGGAAAGAGGACTGTTCAATCACACGGCACATGTCCATTTTCAACCCGGGACCTTGAACTTGCAAGGTGACTGGCCGTTTCAACAGCAACAACCCAACCAATCACCTTAATTCAACTGCACATCTCTAGAATGACTCATTTTTCAATGTTGTTACCAACCTGACAACATCCAATGTTAAAGTGTTTTGTGTGCAAGTCTCCTGTTGTCATCAACGCAGGGTTAACTAGAAAGTCAGACTAATGCATTTGGAGCTGAAGATTTGAAAAAAACATAATTTTGTCATCAACTGCCAGCTCCATGCAATTTCAGACGCAGATAGGTAGGCATGTTTTGCATATCATAGCACACACACAGACAAAAGCATGGAGGCACACACACACACACACAACAAGCATCATATCACAATGCAAGGTTAAGCGGATGGGGAGTAATTATGTCATTTGTAATAGTAATGTCTGCATCTTTCATATTTTATCTAAACATTGTTGTTCACAGTGATTAGATCTTTATGTGGTGCGTTCATCACACCCCTTCACCAACCTGAGATAAATCTGTACTGCATTGGGTTCTAGTGTATACTGTCTGGGGTTCTAGTATGTATACTGTCTGGGGTTCTAGTGTGTATACTGTCTGGGGTTCTAGTGTGTATACTGTCTGGGGTTCTAGTGTGTATACTGTCTGGGGTTCTACTATGTATACTGTCTAGGGTTCTACTATGTATACTGTCTGGGGTTCTAGTGTGTATACTGTCTGGGGTTCTACTATGTATACTGTCTGGGGTTCTACTATGTATACTGTCTGGGGTTCTACTATGTATACTGTCTGGGGTTCTACTATGTATACTGTCTGGGGTTCTACTATGTATACTGTCTGGGGTTCTAGTATGTATACTGTCTGGGGTTCTAGTATGTATACTGTCTGGGGTTCTAGGATGTGTACTGTCTGGGGTTCTAGGATGTGTACTATATGGGATTCTAGGATGTGTACTATATGGGATTCTAGGATGTGTACTATATGGGATTCTAGGATGTGTACTATATGGGGTTCTAGGATGTGTACTGCATGGGGTTCTAGGATGTGTACTGCATGGGGTTCTAGGATGTGTACTGCATGGGGTTCTAGTATGTGTACTAGATGGGGTTCTAGTATGTGTACTAGATGGGGTTCTAGGATGTGTACTATATGGGTTTCTAGGATGTGTACTAGATGGGGTTCTAGGATTTGTACTATATGGGGTTCTAGGATTTGTACTAGATGGGATTCTAGGATGTGTACTAGATGGGGTTCTAGGATGTGTACTAGATGGGATTCTAGGATTTGTACTATATGGGGTTCTAGGATGTTTACTAGATGGGGTTTCTAGGATGTGTACTATATGGGTTTCTAGGATGTGTACTAGATGGGATTCTAGGATGTGTACTAGATGGGGTTCTAGGATGTGTACTAGATGGGGTTCTAGGATGTGTACTAGATGGGATTCTAGGATGTGTACTAGATGGGGTTCTAGGATGTGTACTAGATGGGGTTCTAGGATGTTTACTAGATGGGGTTCTAGGATGTGTACTGCATGGGGTTCTAGGATGTGTACTGCATGGGGTTCTAGGATGTGTACTGCATGGGGTTCTAGTATGTATACTGTCTGGGGTTCTACTATGTATACTGTCTAGGGTTCTACTGTGTATACTGTCTGGGGTTCTAGTGTGTATACTGTCTGGGGTTCTAGTATGTATACTGTCTGGGGTTCTACTATGTATACTGTCTGGGGTTCTACTATGTATACTGTCTGGGGTTCTACTATGTATACTGTCTGGGGTTCTACTATGTATACTGTCTGGGGTTCTACTATGTATACTGTCTGGGGTTCTACTATGTATACTGTCTGGGGTTCTACTATGTATACTGTCTGGGGTTCTACTATGTATACTGTCTGGGGTTCTACTATGTATACTGTCTGGGGTTCTAGTATGTATACTGTCTGGGGTTCTAGTATGTATACTGTCTGGGGTTCTAGGATGTGTACTATATGGGATTCTAGGATGTGTACTATATGGGATTCTAGGATGTGTACTATATGGGGTTCTAGGATGTGTACTATATGGGGTTCTAGGATGTGTACTGCATGGGGTTCTAGGATGTGTACTGCATGGGGTTCTAGGATGTGTACTGCATGGGGTTCTAGTATGTGTACTAGATGGGGTTCTAGTATGTGTACTAGATGGGATTCTAGGATGTGTACTAGATGGGGTTCTAGGATGTGTACTAGATGGGGTTCTAGGATGTGTACTAGATGGGGTTCTAGGATGTGTACTATATGGGTTTCTAGGATGTGTACTAGATGGGATTCTAGGATGTGTACTAGATGGGGTTCTAGGATGTGTACTAGATGGGGTTCTAGGATGTGTACTAGATGGGGTTCTAGGATGTTTACTAGATGGGGTTCTAGGATGTGTACTGCATGGGGTTCTAGGATGTGTACTGCATGGGGTTCTAGTATGTGTACTGCATGGGGTTCTAGTATGTGTACTAGATGGGGTTCTAGTATGTGTACTATATGGGGTTCTAGTATGTGTACTATATGGGTTTCTAGGATGTGTACTAGATGGGGTTCTAGGATTTGTACTATATGGGGTTCTAGGATTTGTACTAGATGGGGTTCTAGGATGTGTACTAGATGGGATTCTAGGATGTGTACTAGATGGGATTCTAGGATGTGTACTAGATGGGGTTCTAGGATGTGTACTAGATGGGGTTCTAGGATGTGTACTAGATGGGGTTCTAGGATGTGTACTAGATGGGGTTCTAGGATGTGTACTAGATGGGGTTCTAGGATGTGTACTAGATGGGGTTCTAGGATGTGTACTAGATGGGGTTCTAGGATGTTTACTAGATGGGGTTCTAGGATGTGTACTATATGGGGTTCTAGGATGTGTACTAGATGGGATTCTAGGATGTGTACTAGATGGGATTCTAGGATGTGTACTAGATGGGGTTCTAGGATGTGTACTAGATGGGGTTCTAGGATGTTTACTAGATGGGATTCTAGGATGTGTACTAGATGGGATTCTAGGATGTGTACTAGATGGGGTTCTAGGATGTGTACTAGATGGGGTTCTAGGATGTGTACTATATGGGTTTCTAGGATGTGTACTAGATGGGATTCTAGGATTTGTACTATATGGGGTTCTAGGATGTTTACTAGATGGGGTTCTAGGATGTGTACTATATGGGTTTCTAGGATGTGTACTAGATGGGATTCTAGGATGTGTACTAGATGGGATTCTAGGATGTGTACTAGATGGGGTTCTAGGATGTTTACTAGATGGGGTTCTAGGATTTGTACTATATGGGGTTCTAGATTGTACTGTATGGGGTTCTAGTATGTGTACTATATGGGGTTCTAGATTGTACTGTATGGGGTTCTAGTGTGTGTACTGTATGGGGTTCTAGGATGTATACTTTATGGGGTTCTACTGTGTGTACTAGATGGGGTTCTAGTAAGTGTACTAGATGGGGTTCTAGTAAGTGTACTAGATGGGGTTCTAGTAAGTGTACTAGATGGGGTTCTAGTATGTGTACTAGATGGGGTTCTAGTATGTGTACTAGATGGGGTTCTAGTATTTGTACTCTACAGTGTTAACCATCATACTAACAGGATCAGCAGCTGTCTTTGAACCAGAATCAAAGTTGTAACCTTGACATTGAATATTAGGCTGAATTCTCTCAATGTTGTTTTTTTACCCCCATATCTTCCCAATCCAAACACACGTTAAGTGCAATTACTGAGCTTTAAGGAACCAAAACAACATCTAACAACATCTAACATGATAAATGAATTATTAACCAACCAACCAGCCAGTCCAGACGCTAAGGCTACTGGTGGGGCATTCTGGGTAAATACTTCACATTTGTTTAATGAATTCCTTTGACTAAAAGCAGAGTATTGATTTTAGTAATGGCTTTACAAATATGTTGGACATCCATGGTGGTTAATTAAAACAATATGCATGAACTATAAATCTGTAAAAGCACCAAAGTGATGCCCACTACAGGTCAATGGAGTGTGGCGCTGTTAAAAGCTGGACATTACTGTAACGGCCATGATACACTGGCAATCTTTTGAGGCCGTATTACCGAAGAATGTTGCCAGCAATGGTTGCTGCAACTATTTTACATGGAACATTAGAAACGTTTTACTATCTAGGGAATCTTGATCGGCAGCTCTACCTAGCGGGCAATTTGTAGGAATCTTCCAATCAGAGCGCAGATATCGGTCATGTGATCAGTTCCACATGGGGACCGTTTTTGAGTTGAAGCAGGAGAGAAAATCAACTCATGTGTGAGTGAAATACGTTGCTCCACCACAATATTACAACGTAATACTTTAATACGTACATAATGTGTTCAGTTTGTCATGTTTAACTGATGAAAACATCCAAGGATGGTGCACATACTAATCGATTAGCATGCTAACCGCAGCCCATGCTAAGTCAATGGGACAAACAGGCTAATTCGCTAGCTAGCTAGTCATGTAGATTTTACATTTCAGCGGTTTGAAGCAGGTGTACAAAACCTAAAGACGCAAAAAAAATAAACATAAGCACTGGAAGCATAAAAATAACGCACATAGAACAAATACACCGCTTCTTAGACTTTCAATGAGGATCACAGATCTATAACTATTTCTATGTGAATTTGGTCTGGTCGCCCAAAAAGTTACATATTGCACCTTTAAGAATCTAAGGCACTCTGTTCCCTATTTAGTGCACTACTTTTGACCTTGCCTCCATAGGGCCCTGGTAGAAAGTAGTGCACTATAAAAGGGAATATAGTGCCATTTGCAGGACATTGAGGCAAATATGAAAGGACAGGTTATAAGATTGGGTCACTTTATTTGGATCTTCTATAGATAGAAAATCCAGACTCGCTACAGATGGTGTTACTATCAGCACAATATCTGTTGATAAGCAACTGGTTGATAAGGTTAGGGTTAGGTTATAGAACATTACAAAAAATATTACAAAAATAAATAAATCTTTACTACTAAATCACATAGAAACACATTGAATAACATTCACAAATGGCAAAACAGACAGACAATATAATAAATCATAAGAAATAAGGTTTTATAATGTCTGTCTTGAATCTAGGATATATTTTTTTAATCTAGTAATATTTAGTTGTTTTTTTTACGCACAGTATTTAACCCCTTTTTTGGGGTAGGCACAAAAGTACCTTCATGCTTCCATTCATTTTAAAAGAACCGGTACCGGTTACCTTCAGACAAGTCCCTTGACATTTGGGTTTAGAGGTAAACGGAGAACAGCATCATGTTCGTGGGAGTCTCCCCTTTCCATAGAGTGGTCATAATAGTTCGGACGCTACAGAGGTTTTTGTGAGAAGACCGATTCTACATCTACAACATGGATACCCTGCTCTGCAACATGGATACCCTGCTCTACAACATGGATACCCTGCTCTACAACATGGATACCCTGCTCTACAACATGGATACCCTGCTCTGCTCTACAACATGGATACCCTGCTCTGCTCTACAACACGGATACACTGCTCTGCTCTACAACACAGATACCCTGCTCTGCAACACAGATACCCTGCTCTGCAACACAGATACCCTGCTCTGCTCTGCAACACAGATACCCTGCTCTGCTCTGCAACACAGATACCCTGCTCTGCTCTGCAACACAGATACCCTGCTCTGCTCTGCAACACAGATACCCTGCTCTGCTCTGCAACACAGATACCCTGCTCTGCTCTGCAACACAGATACCCTGTTCTGCTCTACAACACGGATACACTGCTCTGCAACACAGATACCCTGCTCTGCTCTGCAACACAGATACCCTGCTCTGCTCTGCAACACAGATACCCTGCTCTGCTCTGCAACACAGATACCCTGCTCTGCTCTGCAACACAGATACCCTGCTCTGCTCTGCAACACAGATACCCTGCTCTGCTCTGCAACACAGATACCCTGCTCTGCTCTGCAACACAGATACCCTGCTCTGCAACACAGATACCCTGCTCTGCTCTACAACATGGATACCCTGCTCTGCAACACGGATACCCTGCTCTGCAACACGGATACCCTGCTCTGCAACACGGATACCCTGCTCTGCAACACGGATACCCTGCTCTGCAACACGGATACCCTGCTCTGCAACACGGATACCTTGCTCTGCAACACAGATACCCTGCTCTGCAACACAGATACCCTGCTCTGCAACACAGATACCCTGCTCTGCAACACGGATACCTTGCTCTGCAACACGGATACCCTGCTCTGCTCTACAACACGGATACCCTGCTCTGCTCTACAACATGGATACCCTGCTCTGCAACACGGATACCCTGCTCTGCAACACGGATACCCTGCTCTGCAACACGGATACCCTGCTCTGCTCTACAACATGGATACCCTGCTCTGCAACACGGATACCCTGCTCTGCAACACGGATACCCTGCTCTGCTCTACAACATGGATACCCTGCTCTGCAACACGGATACCCTGCTCTGCAACACGGATACCCTGCTCTGCAACACGGATACACTGCTCTGCTCTGCAACACGGATACCCTGCTCTGCAACACGGATACCCTGCTCTGCAACACGGATACCCTGCTCTGCAACACGGATACCCTGCTCTGCAACACGGATACCCTGCTCTGCAACACGGATACCCTGCTCTGCAACACGGATACCCTGCTCTGCAACACGGATACCCTGCTCTGCAACACGGATACCCTGCTCTGCAACACGGATACCCTGCTCTGCTCTACAACATGGATACCCTGCTCTGCAACACGGATACCCTGCTCTGCAACACAGATACCCTGCTCTGCTCTGCAACACAGATACCCTGCTCTGCAACACAGATACCCTGCTCTGCAACACAGATACCCTGCTCTGCAACACAGATACCCTGCTCTGCAACACAGATACCCTGCTCTGCAACACAGATACCCTGCTCTGCAACACAGATACCCTGCTCTGCAACACGGATACACTGCTCTGCTCTGCAACACGGATACACTGCTCTGCTCTGCAACACGGATACCCTGCTCTGCTCTGCAACACAGATACCCTGCTCTGCAACACAGATACCCTGCTCTGCAACACAGATACCCTGCTCTGCAACACAGATACCCTGCTCTGCAACACAGATACCCTGCTCTGCAACACGGATACACTGCTCTGCTCTGCAACACAGATACCCTGCTCTGCAACACAGATACCCTGCTCTGCAACACGGATACCCTGCTCTGCAACACGGATACCCTGCTCTGCAACACGGATACCCTGCTCTGCAACACGGATACCCTGCTCTGCAACACGGATACCCTGCTCTGCTCTGCAACACGGATACCCTGCTCTGCTCTGCAACACGGATACCCTGCTCTGCTCTGCAACACGGATACCCTGCTCTGCTCTGCAACACGGATACCCTGCTCTGCTCTGCAACACGGATACCCTGCTCTGCTCTGCAACACGGATACCCTGCTCTGCTCTGCAACACGGATACCCTGCTCTGCTCTGCAACACGGATACCCTGCTCTGCTCTGCAACACAGATACCCTGCTCTGCTCTGCAACACAGATACCCTGCTCTGCTCTGCAACACAGATACCCTGCTCTGCTCTGCAACACAGATACCCTGCTCTGCTCTGCAACAAAGATACCCTGCTCTGCAACACGGATACCCTGCTCTGCAACACGGATACCCTGCTCTGCAACACGGATACCCTGCTCTGCAACACGGATACCCTGCTCTGCAACACGGATACCCTGCTCTGCAACACGGATACCCTGCTCTGCAACACGGATACCCTGCTCTGCAACACGGATACCCTGCTCTGCAACACGGATACCCTGCTCTGCAACACGGATACCCTGCTCTGCAACACGGATACCCTGCTCTGCAACACGGATACCCTGCTCTGCAACACGGATACCCTGCTCTGCAACACGGATACCCTGCTCTGCAACACGGATACCCTGCTCTGCAACACGGATACCCTGCTCTGCAACACGGATACCCTGCTCTGCAACACAGATACCCTGCTCTGCAACACAGATACCCTGCTCTGCAACACAGATACCCTGCTCTGCAACACAGATACCCTGCTCTGCAACACAGATACCCTGCTCTGCAACACAGATACCCTGCTCTGCAACACAGATACCCTGCTCTGCAACACAGATACCCTGCTCTGCAACACAGATACCCTGCTCTGCAACACAGATACCCTGCTCTGCAACACAGATACCCTGCTCTGCAACACAGATACCCTGCTCTGCAACACAGATACCCTGCTCTGCAACACAGATACCCTGCTCTGCAACACAGATACCCTGCTCTGCAACACAGATACCCTGCTCTGCAACACAGATACCCTGCTCTGCAACATAGATACCCTGCTCTGCAACATAGATACCCTGCTCTGCAACACAACACGGATACCCTGCTCTGCTCTACAACACGGATACCCTGCTCTGCTCTACAACACGGATACCCTGCTCTGCAACACAGATACCCTGCTCTGCTCTACAACATGGATACCCTGCTCTGCAACACGGATACCCTGCTCTACAACATGGATACACTGCTCTGCTCTGCAACACAGATACCCTGCTCTGCAACACAGATACCCTGCTCTGCAACACAGATACCCTGCTCTGCTCTGCAACATAGATACCCTGCTCTGCAACATAGATACCCTGCTCTGCAACACAGATACCCTGCTCTGCAACACAGATACCCTGCTCTGCAACACAGATACCCTGCTCTGCAACACAGATACCCTGCTCTGCAACACAGATACCCTGCTCTGCTCTGCAACACAGATACCCTGCTCTGCTCTGCAACACAGATACCCTGCTCTGCAACACAGATACCCTGCTCTGCAACACAGATACCCTGCTCTGCAACACAGATACCCTGCTCTGCAACACAGATACCCTGCTCTGCAACACAGATACCCTGCTCTGCAACACAGATACCCTGCTCTGCAACACAGATACCCTGCTCTGCAACACAGATACCCTGCTCTGCAACACAGATACCCTGCTCTGCAACACAGATACCCTGCTCTGCAACACAGATACCCTGCTCTGCAACACGGATACCCTGCTCTGCAACACGGATACCCTGCTCTGCAACACGGATACCCTGCTCTGCAACACGGATACCCTGCTCTGCAACACGGATACCCTGCTCTACAACACGGATACCCTGCTCTGCAACACGGATACCCTGCTCTGCAACACGGATACCCTGCTCTGCAACACGGATACCCTGCTCTGCAACACGGATACCCTGCTCTACAACACGGATACTCTGCTCTACAACACGGATACTCTGCTCTACAACACGGATACCCTGCTCTGCAACACGGATACCCTGCTCTGCAACACGGATACCCTGCTCTGCTCTACAACACAGATACCATGCTCTGCAACACGGATACCCTGCTCTGCTCTACAACACGGATACCCTGCTCTGCTCTACAACACGGATACCCTGCTCTGCTCTACAACACGGATACCCTGCTCTGCTCTACAACACGGATACCCTGCTCTGCTCTACAACACGGATACCCTGCTCTGCTCTACAACACGGATACCCTGCTCTGCTCTACAGATACACTGCTCTGCTCTACAGATACACTGCTCTGCTCTACAGATACCCTGCTCTGCTCTACAGATACCCTGCTCTGCTCTGCAACACAGATACCCTGCTCTGCAACACAGATACCCTGCTCTGCAACACGGATACCCTGCTCTGCTCTGCAACACGGATACCCTGCTCTGCTCTACAACACAGATACCATGCTCTGCAACACGGATACCCTGCTCTGCTCTACAACACGGATACCCTGCTCTGCTCTACAACACGGATACCCTGCTCTGCTCTACAACACGGATACCCTGCTCTGCTCTACAACACGGATACCCTGCTCTGCTCTACAACACGGATACCCTGCTCTGCTCTACAACACGGATACCCTGCTCTGCTCTACAACACGGATACCCTGCTCTGCTCTACAGATACACTGCTCTGCTCTACAGATACCCTGCTCTGCTCTACAGATACCCTGCTCTGCTCTGCAACACAGATACCCTGCTCTGCAACACAGATACCCTGCTCTGCAACACAGATACCCTGCTCTGCAACACAGATACCCTGCTCTGCAACACAGATACCCTGCTCTGCAACACAGATACCCTGCTCTGCAACACAGATACCCTGCTCTGCAACACAGATACCCTGCTCTGCAACACAGATACCCTGCTCTGCAACACAGATACCCTGCTCTGCAACACAGATACCCTGCTCTGCAACACAGATACCCTGCTCTGCAACACAGATACCCTGCTCTGCAACACAGATACCCTGCTCTGCAACACAGATACCCTGCTCTGCAACACAGATACCCTGCTCTGCAACACAGATACCCTGCTCTGCTCTACAACACAGATACCCTGCTCTGCTCTACAACACGGATACCCTGCTCTGCTCTACAACACGGATACCCTGCTCTGCTCTACAACACGGATACCCTGCTCTGCTCTGCAACACGGATACCCTGCTCTGCTCTGCAACACGGATACCCTGCTCTGCTCTACAACACGGATACCCTGCTCTGCTCTACAACACGGATACCCTGCTCTGCTCTACAACACGGATACCCTGCTCTGCTCTGCAACACGGATACCCTGCTCTGCTCTGCAACACAGATACCCTGCTCTGCAACACAGATACCCTGCTCTGCAACACAGATACCCTGCTCTGCAACACAGATACCCTGCTCTGCAACACAGATACCCTGCTCTGCAACACAGATACCCTGCTCTGCAACACAGATACCCTGCTCTGCAACACAGATACCCTGCATACCCTGCTCTGCAACACAGATACCCTGCTCTGCAACACAGATACCCTGCTCTGCAACACAGATACCCTGCTCTGCAACACAGATACCCTGCTCTGCAACACAGATACCCTGCTCTGCAACACAGATACCCTGCTCTGCAACACAGATACCCTGCTCTGCAACACAGATACCCTGCTCTGCAACACAGATACCCTGCTCTGCAACACAGATACCCTGCTCTGCAACACGGATACCCTGCTCTGCAACACGGATACCCTGCTCTGCAACACGGATACCCTGCTCTGCTCTACAACACGGATACCCTGCCCTGCTCTACAACACGGATACCCTGCTCTGCTCTACAACACGGATACCCTGCTCTGCTCTACAACACGGATACCCTGCTCTGCAACACGGATACCCTGCTCTGCTCTGCAACACGGATACCCTGCTCTGCTCTACAACATGGATACCCCGCTCTGCAACACGGATACCCCGCTCTGCAACACGGATACCCCGCTCTGCAACACGGATACCCCGCTCTGCAACACAGATACACTTCTCTGCTCTACAACACAGATACCCTGCTCTGCAACACAGATACCCTGCTCTGCTCTGCAACACAGATACCCTGCTCTGCTCTGCAACACAGATACCCTGCTCTGCAACACAGATACCCTGCTCTGCAACACAGATACCCTGCTCTGCAACACAGATACCCTGCTCTGCAACACAGATACCCTGCTCTGCAACACAGATACCCTGCTCTGCAACACGGATACCCTGCTCTACAACACGGATACCCTGCTCTGCTCTGCAACACGGATACCCTGCTCTGCTCTGCAACACGGATACCCTGCTCTGCTCTGCAACACGGATACCCTGCTCTGCTCTGCAACACGGATACCCTGCTCTGCTCTGCAACACGGATACCCTGCTCTGCTCTGCAACACGGATACCCTGCTCTGCTCTGCAACACAGATACCCTGCTCTGCAACACAGATACCCTGCTCTGCAACACAGATACCCTGCTCTGCAACACAGATACCCTGCTCTACAACACAGATACCCTACTCTGCTCTACAACACAGATACCCTGCTCTGCTCTACAACACAGATACCCTGCTCTGCTCTGCAACACAGATACCCTGCTCTGCTCTGCACACGGATACCCTGCTCTGCTCTGCAACACAGATACTGCTCTGCCAACACAGATACCCTGCTCTGCAACACAGATACCCTGCTCTGCAACACAGATACCCTGCTCTGCAACACAGATACCCTGCTCTGCAACACAGATACCCTGCTCTGCAACACAGATACCCTGCTCTGCAACACAGATACCCTGCTCTGCAACACAGATACCCTGCTCTGCAACACAGATACCCTGCTCTGCAACACAGATACCCTGCTCTGCACACAGATACCCTGCTCTGCAACACAGATACCCTGCTCTGCAACACAGATACCCTGCTCTGCAACACAGATACCCTGCTCTGCAACACAGATACCCTGCTCTGGCAACACAGATACCCTGCTCTGCAACACAGATACCCTGCTCTGCAACACAGATACCCTGCTCTGCAACACAGATACCCTGCTCTGCAACACAGATACCCTGCTCTGCAACACAGATACCCTGCTCTGCAACACAGATACCCTGCTCTGCAACACAGATACCCTGCTCTGCAACACAGATACCCTGCTCTGCAACACAGATACCCTGCTCTGCAACACAGATACCCTGCAACACAGATACCCTGCTCTGCAACACAGATACCCTGCTCTGCAACACAGATACCCTGCTCTGCAACACAGATACCCTGCTCTGCAACACAGATACCCTGCTCTGCAACACAGATACCCTGCTCTGCAACACAGATACCCTGCTCTGCAACAGATACCCTGCTCTGCAACATAGATACCTGCTCTGCAACACAGATACCCTGCTCTGCACACAGATACCTGCTCTGCAACACAGATACCCTGCTCTGCAACACAGATACCCTGCTCTGCAACACAGATACCCTGCTCTGCAACACAGATACCCTGCTCTGCAACACAGATACCCTGCTCTGCAACACAGATACCCTGC